>NC_056734.1:612922956-612952352 GCF_019279795.1 Protopterus annectens | reverse complement strand
TTTTTTTATCCAGGAATACATGCAAAGTTCTCAGAAGAAACATATAAAGAAAAAGAAAATAAGGGAATAGGCAATAACAGAAATAAGCAGGCAGGTTGTCATATCTACAGTTTACAGAATTTACAAATTTTTTTAATATTTTTAATTCACCTAAGGATATAAAGCATATGCTTCACAACACTGTTTATTAAACATTAAGAGACTTATATATACAAAAGTGATGTATAAAATTAAAATGGTATCATACGAAGGAAAATGGCAGTCTTGCTCCATAACTATTTTATGTTTGATTCAAACAAGTCTACAGTATTTATATGAACATGAATTCTTGCACTATCAAAAGTAAAACTAAGAAGATGAAAAATATTGAGCAGGATTCACGAAGGCTTGCACGGAGTGTAAGAGATGTGTAACACTCCATGCAAGCCTTGCGATCCAGGAACAGCCCTAAACTCAGTGTAAGAGACCAGCTAAAACGTCTCTTACACGGACTGGGCGTAGACATGCTAAATACCTCACTTGCAGCCGAAATGTATGCAAATGAGGCATATTAATGATCCACGAAGCAGAAACCAGCACGTGTAAGAGACATTTTAGCTGCAGAAATGTACTCAGTTGACACAAATAAAGGGTGCATATGTGTCAGGCAGCATGCCAATGGCCAAATATGTGGCCATTGGCAAGGTAACCCGATGCAAAAATAATAAAAATATAATTTTTTTTTCAGTGATCGCCGATGTTTAAACCCAGCACAGCCCCGCGCAAATGGGCTGCACTGTACAAAACATAAAAATGAAAGTTATAAACCCACAAATGTGGGTTTTATGCAATACATGGAATGACAATGCAGGGACCAGCAAACCAAAAACAACATGGCCACCGTGTAGTGGTTGCTAAGGGGGGAAGCTGAGTGCAAGAAATGTAACTAAGCATTAGTAGGCAATCTCATGTAAATGAGGGTTAGGATACTGAATCTCACAGTCACATAGCAAATGAGCACAGTCTGAGTAGTGTAAGAGATACATAAGGGGGAGGAATAGAGTAGGAGACAGGTGACATCACAGGGGGGAATGGTAGAAAGAAATGCAGTTCATTGGAGGTCAGTGTAACATGACAGATGACAGACACAGATCAGGGAAAGAGGAGTGCCACAAGATAAGTGTGGGAAAGTCAAGAAATGGAAGGTGTACACTGTTACTTACACTAAAGTTTCTTGTTGGGCGTGCATGCGCAGCGCACCATGAAGCGAGTAGGGCAGTGTGCACACGTGTAAGGCAGACTGAGCATGTGGGAGCGTGTTGGGAGATGTTTAACACTGTTTGCGCTGGTGTGCATGCGTGTAGGGCAGGCTGAGCATGTAGGAGGCTGTTGGCAGACTTGTAACACAGTTTGCTGGTGTCGTGGCGTTTTAACCCGAATAAGTAGATTCTGAACTGTGTAAGCACGTGTGCGCGCGTGTAAGCGACTGTGATTGTGTTTTTGCTGGTATGCACGTTGCTCCCCCATGAGGAAACAGAAAGGAACAGGAAGCAACAGAATTAATAGGAAGCTAGCAAGGATTACTGCTGAAGCTAGCAGGTGAAAACAATTAGAAGCAGGCAATCACACAGGCAGAATAGTAGCCCAGCCCAGCACTTAAAACTCTGCAAACAGTAGTGCAGGATGTTTCTCTTAAGAGACACTGCAAGACAGGAGTAAGCTAATAGAAGTGAAAACTGAAAAAGCTTCACTCAGAGCAGAAATGTTAGGGGCTGCCATAGCTGTCATAATGAGACATAGGTGACTTGCTGAGGGTGGTGACAATGCAGATGGTGCCAGACAACCCACACTGAGGAGACGGAGAAGAGTGTACAGGCCCAGGGTCACCTACTATGGGTTACATGAGCTGGAGATAGTAGAGCGCTATAGAGTGGACAGAAAGCTCCTGCAGCAAATAGTTGAGCTGTGCAGGCCACGCCTCACACACAGAACCAACAGAGGAGAACCCATCCCAGTGGAAACCAAGGTATGTGTTGGCCTAAGAATACTAGCAACAGGTACCTTCCAGAGATCAACTGGCGATATGATGGGGATATCACAGGCATCAGCCTCCAGGGTACTGCACCAGTTCCTGGATGCCATGTCAGCACATGTCGGTGATCATGTATATTTCACCAATGCCCGTGAGGTATTGGCCAGCAATATGCGTCTCTTCCAGCAAATAGCAGAATACCCTGAGGTAGTGGGTGCAATAGACTGCATGCACATATGCATCAAAGCACCAGCCGGTGAGCGGGGTAGGGCCTACATTAACCGCAAGGGCTTCCCCTCCATCAACTGCCAGGTCGTGTGTGATGCCCAGGGCATAATAATGAATGTGTGTGCTGGCTGCCTTGGGAGTTACCATGATTCCCACATCTGGCATTTGACGCAGCTGTACCAGACATTTGCCAATGGGGACATCCCACACGGACACCTAGTGGGGATGCAGGTTATGCACTGGAGCCGTGGCTGATGACACCCATCAGAAACGCACACACACCTGAACAGGAACGCCATAATGAGGCACATGCACAAGCACGTAATGTAATAGAGCGTGTGTTTGGGCTGCTCAAGTCACGGTTCCAGTGTCTGGACACATCTGGTGGAGCCTTGCAGTACACACCAACTACATGTACCCAAATTGTCATGGTATGTGCTATGCTACATAATATGATCTTGTGAAAACAGCTGCAGCAGGACCAGCATAGGGCTGGGCCAAACAGCCCCCCACCATTGCCAAGGCCATCACAGGCAGAGCGTGACTCGGAGGAGGAACAACCTGAGCCTACCCCAGTAGGCAGAAGGAGGTGTGCCCAGTATGCCCTGGCCTTGGCAAAGAGGCAACGCATAGCACATACACTGGCTCAGTAGGAACCCTGGGAATGATACACCCTCTGACTCACTCAAATAATAACATGGATGCCTAAAATGACATGATCTGCTCACAAACATGTACAGGGAAGTGTAATATGCGCATCCGACAGAGGCAGCCATGCAGCACCACCTGAGGCATGAATGCCATGTGTTAAGTAATGTAACACCATGTACTATATGCACACCTGAGCACCCTGACTAACATCCACCCTCACCAAGCATGAAGCCACAAAATGACGATGGGATGATCAAGTGCAATAACTGGCTGAAGTAATGCAGTTAGTCAAAGGGGAGACAACGTGTTTCAGGCTGGGAAGACATGCGGAACATGACATGATGCACCACCTGCTAGGGGTGGCATGCACCTATCATTCCATGCCCCACGGATACTGGCAAAGGCTGTCAGTACCCACAGCATGCCCTGAATAGGTAAGTCTCAAAACACAAACCCACCTTCATAGGTACCACAAGGGATAGGAACCTAGATGTAATGCTACCCAATGCCAGAAGTCTAAACAGCAAGATGTGTGCAGTGTAAACGCACACAGTATGGAGAATGTAGATATCAGTCCTGTAATAGAGAACTGGGTCAATGCTCACATCAGCACCCTAACACTACCAGGTCACACCTCATACTGTGCTGTACAGCTGCAAAACATGGAACAAGCTACAAAAGGAGGGTGACTAGCAATAAATGTCAAGGATAACCACACCCCCATGTTTGTCCCACAACAAGAAGCAGCTTGGATTAGCCATGGTCAAATACCAATGGCTAAAACCGCCTCCCAGAATATAGCCTGCTGCAGACTACTGTCCTAATACCAGGAACTGCACCTGGCCTATGTTGGAATACATGAATATATCAAGCCCCCAAAACAACATTATATTGCTTGAGTGAAAATACCCAGACATACACCGGGAGCATTATACTAGCACCAACACAGTTGGAGAAAAGTTCCCAGAATCCATAAACCAAAATGTCCAGTAACAATGTACCACTCCCACAAGAGGGGTAAGCATACTGGATGTGATAATCAGCAACATGTGTACTGGATGACAAGATGAGAAGTGTATCCTTCACCGGTAAGACCAGACCATAGAGTAATCACACTGGATATACACATCTCGACCCCAGTCCCTGGCCAGAATACCACAGTGAAAAACATGTGTAAAGCATAGGTTGCAGCCCTCCAAACCGATGTGGAATCCATGAAACGCCCTGTGCAAGTGCAGAATATGGGACACACTGCAGAACATGTTATACAGGCATTCCATGAACACAGCCAGGAATGCTTGGAGTATGCAATCACAAATAACAACAACACACAATGCCATACACGCAGGCATCTGGTATGCTGGACTCCAGCCATTACCAAACCATGCAAGAGAATGAGGAAGCTACCACATGATAGAGCAAACATAAAATGGGAAGTAATCACTGACCAGTAGTATGGCAATAACATATGTCCACACATACAATCCACTAAGTCCAGCCACAACAAGTAGAATCTGTGAATCCAGAGGTAATGTGACACCTGTCCCAAGTACACAGACAACCACAACTCCCCCCAATAAATACAAATATATGTGATAGATGCAACCATGTATCCAAACCAGAGGTTGAGCTCCCCCAACTCAATACTGTCAAAACTAGTCAAGAGGAGAAGGTAACCACATACACCACAAACCCAGTCCCACATAGACCTACCACAACTGTAAACCAAACACATAAACACAGAAAAACATTCCTGGAGGCCCTAATTACAAACACACCACACCAACAGAAGCCTCCAAAGCAGATCACAAGCAACCACAACCTCCAAACATAGCACATGCAACGCATAGTACACAAAGCTGGTGTGCCAAACAGTCACAGGCCAGAAGGAGAAACAACATGCCTGATACAGTTGTAATAGGTGTTTGTATAGGCAGACACACTGCTGTCCCACTCACCAGACTGAACAAGGGAAAGGGTAGAGTAAGCTGCCTGTAGGCTGCCACAAAATGCCACATAACACAAGTACGCAGGTCACCCCAA
Organism: Protopterus annectens; assembly: GCF_019279795.1. Taxonomy (NCBI): domain Eukaryota; kingdom Metazoa; phylum Chordata; order Ceratodontiformes; family Protopteridae; genus Protopterus; species Protopterus annectens. Next base: position 612,947,419 of record NC_056734.1, on the reverse strand, counting down.
AGCAAGCAGAAATATGATGCACTCAATGTCCATGCTGGTGTGAATGACCTTAGATGTACCTCCCTGGTCTACATGAAAAGAGACATGGATGAGCTCTCTGAGTATGTACCCCAGGCCGGTATGACACTGGCTGTGTGCAGCATCCAACCCTCACCAAGAATGATGCCACAGTACAAACACAGAATGATCATGTTTAACAGCTGGCACAGTTACAGATGTCAGTCCAAGAGGGTCTAATGTCTGTCTGCTTGAGATGTCATGCATGACAAGCCATGCTGCTGTTCCAGGGATGGCTTGTACCTGTTACCCTGTGCATCGGGATACTGGATAAGCCCTTTGCCACCTCCATAGAGCCGTATGTAGGCAAGGCCAAAAAGACTACCCACCACCCTAGAAAACATAAGTGGTAAGAAACATAAGGGTAATCATAAGGGTAATGCTGACCAATGCCAGATGTGTAAACTGCAATATGCATGCCCCTGAGGCACTTCCCATTATGGAGAACATCAATGTCTGTGCAGTGACAGAAGCCTGCTGCAAGCCTAGTGAAAGCACACCAGCACTACCAGGTTATACCACATATCATGCGTTATGGCCCCAACACCTGGACCAAAACATGAAAGGAGGGGGAGTATCCATATGCAGCACAGACACCCATATGGGCAGGTAACTGACAATGCACAAAGCAGTGAAGACCACCCATGTGCACCTAAGTGTAGTCAAAACTGCTGTACAGTCTGTAGCATGCGACAGACCACACTCTCACACACAAGAACTCCACCCAGACATCCTGAAGACACTGGACAGTATGAATGTCCCACCAAATACCAGACAGGGTACACACAGATTACCACATAGGTGGCAAACCATTATGTATGCAAGGAGTAATCAGGGACCTAGGGACACAAGTCGACAGTAATCTGTCATGTGACACTCACAATGCCAATGTGGCTAGGAAGATTGTCGATATTGGACACCGTATCATGAAAGGATTCCCATCTACATCAACAGAGGTCACTGTGCTGCTGTACTGTTCCCTTATCAGACCCATAATCTAGTACAATGACTCATATGGGATGTACCGGACGTGACACCTGCAGTGGTTCGGAAGACCTCATAGTTACCCCACCAAGAGGATAAAGGGTGTGAAATATATGTCATATGCTGCCTGGCTGTAGACACCCCAGCTGAATGCAGTCACAGACCGCCTACACAGAGGCATTGTGTGTCTGTTGTACAAGGCCATGTCCAACACAGGAGAAATGGACATGCTCCACCACAGAAAATCAAAGCTATTGGAGCTGTGAGAGTGACAGATGTCAGCCTCAACACATAATGAAATAGGATGTGCTGGAGGGACAGATACATAACCCAGAGGCTCCCCACACCCAGAAACAGGATCCCAATCCATGTTAGGCAGAGCCCCTCACTGACACCCCTCAACAGGAATATTGCCAAGTGGATGGATGATCTACATGTTTACTGGGGGTCTTCACTGTGTCACGACCAGACAGAGGCACAGTAAAGAAAGTCATAAATGGCCATAATAGTCACATAGCAAGGGGCAGTGAAAGACACACACACTCTGGCTAGGCTTACTAATGCCCTAGGGTGGATAGCCTAGTATGAACCCATGAACCTATGAAGATACAAATTGTACAGGACACTAAGGATAATCACAAGGATTACTTAACTGATGGTAGGAACCATGTTGGGCATCCACAGATATGCTCCGAATCATACAGATATTACAAACAACATACCAAACTCACACACATATTGCCAACATACAACATACAACCTGACAGGTGCAGTGCAAACACCCCCCCCCCCCAGAATGCAAAATATCTATCCCAGCAGACTGCTGGTCCCCTGACATTGCAGATGCTGAGGTAATAGCCATCATCTGCAAAGCAAAACACACAGCAGCAAAGGTATGTGATGGTGTCCTGGGCTGAGGCCAACATGGACTCCAAGAATAATGGAATGCCAAATCACACTACTGCCCAATGTCAGCCTTACCACAGGATATGTACCCAAAGAGCAGTGTACAACAACAGTGGTCCTTCACAACAAAGGTGTTGCCTGAATGGATACTGCAAACTACCACCCCAGGATCCTGACAAGCTTGGTCTGCACAGCTATGGAAAGGATCAGTATGTACCGCAGACAGAAAGCTATTGTGGACCTACTGATACTGGACCCTACACAGTGTGGCTGTAGTAACTGCAGATCCTGCCCCTAAACATGTTTGACCCATTTGAAGCAGTCATTAAGGTCATTGATGAGGGCAATGTGGTCCACACGGCGTAGCTGGACCATGCATATGCTTCTAGACAATACCCTACGAGTTCAGTATGGATATGTTCACCGGCTTAAATATATACCCCTATGTCAGTAGAGGGGTTGCAAACCAGACCAAGGACAGAACTGACATGGTCAGACATGCCGCATCCATGTCAGACTACAAAGCAGATATGAGTGGCATCCCACAAGGCCTGGTCCTGGGCCCCCTCCCTGTTCTGTATATATGTCCCATAGGTATAGGCCAACAATGAAGGACTGTGACTGAACATGTATGCAGAGGAGTTCAAACAGCCCACCATATCCGACCCCCAGCTGACACAAGCAACCCATAAAAGGGCCACCTACAAACAGACAACTGGAGCCATAGCCATGTCAGCAAGCTAATTGCAGAACTGTGTATAGACAACCACCATGGATATACAGTAAGTGCCCACAAATTACCACACAGGTGTTAACCCATTACGTACCTAACATGTAATGAGAGACCTGGGGACAAAAGGTGATAAATATCCTGCACTGGACAAACATGTGGCTGTAGTGTTCGCAGAAACATACTATATACCCACCCAAACATGAAAGTTGGCAGATGTAGATAAGGGCAGGTCACTGTGGCTCTGCAGTCATCCTCCATCAGCATCACAATTGACTACAATAGCCCCTGTGGGATATACCTCAGCAGACACCTCCATCAACTGTAAAGTCCACAACAGTACCCCACCAGGAGTAGCAAAGAGCATGAACAGATGCCATGTGTTTCCTGAGTAAACAAACTGCAGCCCCACACACTGCCATACTGCCCAGCTACAGGCAAGCTGTGCCTGATGTATGAAGCCATGTCCAACCTGGAATCAATGAACATGCTGCGCCTTGTACAATCTGAATGGCAGTGAGCTATGCACATGAGAGACCTGAACCCCAGCACCCTACATAGGACAAGCTGTACAGAATGATCCATAACACAGAAGGCACCCCCACTCTTCAGTAAACTCCCGGTACAGGTCAGCCAGAGAGTCACCTATCGACACCCCTCAAGAGGAATCCTGATGAGTGGATGGGAGATGGTAGGCTAACCCTGGGTATCACTGTTATGTCAGAGGTAGACAGAGGCACAGTATACTAACCATGACATATGTCATGGCAAACTCCAGTTACAATGTGTGTTGAAGGACAAACACACCCTGTGACTAGCATCAGAAATGGCCTAGGGAACATCGCTAGTGTTTTCCAATGTCCACCCATGTTGTGGAATACATTACCAATGTTGGACTAGCCTGGTGTAGGTAGTCCATATCTGAACATAATGCAACATGGTCATATGTGCACAACTGGCCCCTACACAGTCTGTTGTGCTCACTATGAAGATGTCAAGCAGTCATAGGACTAAAGCCCAGGATACTGTCCACCACAGTGAAAGTACTGAACCAGTACACTATACGGTACTACAGTGTTAGGTCATTATGAAAGTATGTTGACAACTGTCTGCAAAGTATTCCATGCAATCCCTGCAGGCACAGTATAATCCCTGTTGTGGCAGACACGAAGCAGTTGGCCAGTTAGTACACAACATGACACCCAACACACAACCATAACCGTGAGATATTGTTGAAGTTCACACACACCCAAATATGTGGTGGACTTCAGAGTGCAACATATGGAAAGCTCACACTGGGCATGCTCGCACACTTTGATAAATGAGACATATGTCAGACAACATGCCATGGAAAGGCTGAACTGGGCATGCTCACACACACTTAGGCCATATCTCCGTTTAGCAGTTGGCCACACATATCTAGTATTTGTACGTGTCAGTCTAGGAACCACCCACAACACAGCAATCTGCCCAGTGCACACAGTAAGTGACTACAGAGACATAAGTGATATAGTGGATCACCGTCATATGCAAACATCTTCCACAAATACACATGTTGGTCATAGGAACTGGGAATGCTATGGCAATAAAGACCTGCAAACAGTAGAACAGCACAACAAATATTGTGCATCCGACAATTGAACATATGGGTGTAGAGGTCAATACTAGTCTTGTTGCCCTAGGGAATGACAGCTCAGCCAGAGTGTGCTTGGCATCTGCATTCCCAGTACAGTAGGCTCCTGTGCCACTGTAAAGTAGGTCACATAAGGCAACATGTGAAGCTAGTGAGCTGTGCCTCTGTCAAGCAGGGGCATAGTGGAGATCCCAGGGTTTGAATGTGCTAAGCCACAGCCATGTTGTCGGAGTGTGCTGGAAGAGGGTTGCTGAGGATCTCTAACAGTAAGTGGCCGTCAATAACAGACTGAGGGGAGCCCTATCTGCATTCTCTGGACAATTCTACTGTCAACACTGTGTTGTGATGATTATGTGTGAATGAAGTGCTGTGCTGGAACTGTTCACAGATGTCCTCCCTCTGTGGGCTACAGCTCTGCAATGTATTAGCTCACTCTGTCTGTTGTACGGCTCATATATGGCTGGTGTACACCTGACAGGTGTCTTGTTGTGGAGCAGTCATGGGTATATGTGGGATAGCATGATCAATGCAAACCGTACACATGCTCATAGAATGCAATTGTCAAGGATTATGCTGAGTGGCCAGTATAGTCCCCCAGCATGGGTCCTCTGAAGTTGTCCACCCCAGTCTTCACAAGTGTAGAGTCTGCTTGTGCTAAATACAGTTTGTGTGCAGTGACAATCTTGCCTGGGGGTGGAGATGGGATATGGATGTCCAGGGAAAGGTGGGTATGGTCAGATATCAACAATGGTGGTCTACCTCTGGTGTGGAACAGTGAGTACCCATGTTGCAGATGGATAGGTGCAATATGTATTCCCCCATGTGGCCGTGGTGTGTGGTTCTGCCATAGCACATGGACCCACAAATTGTAGTGGCTGTAGGGTAAAGTGGTAGAGGCCTGAGTAGTTCTCACACACAATATGCCTGTACCTGATGTTAACAACTGGAATGGTGTATGTGAACACCTGCATATCCCGGCACTGTTCCCAGGGAAGCTAAGTGTGTGTCCTGGATGTGGGTGTGGTGTTCTGGACTGGTTGTGTTGTGTGTTACAGGTCCTGTGGTCACAAAGCATGGTATAGAACATAACCTCCCAGTGCGATGTGCATATCTGACCCTGACGTAGGTGGCTGCAAATGCATATATATGCTAACTCCCACCTGACAGGTAGTACTACATGTACATACCTCTGTAGAAATAAAGATGTCAGCACCCTATAAATACTGCAGGTGCAGAACAGATGTTCAGTAATTCGGATAGTGTGCTCTGCTAATGCATCTCCTTCAAGTATCATAATATAATTAGGTAGGGGTTTGAATCCTGCAAATGCTCAGTGTGTGTGTGTGGGTTGTGTGTGTGAAAGCCTGTGTGAGGGAAATGTCCCTTTTGGCAAATGGGAAAACACACTACAGGATACACATTACCCTTTCTAAACACTGATGATGTCAGCACCCTATAAGTATAGCAGGAGAAGAAAAACCACCCAGTAATGCGATTAGCGCGCTCCGCTAATGCGTCTGTCTCGCGTGTCATAACATAGTTAAGTAGGGGTTTGAATCCTTTAAATGCTCAGTGTGTTGAGGGGGTTAGTTGTGTGTGCAAGTCTATATAAAAGAAATATCCCTTTTGGCAACTAGGAGAACACACTACAGGATGCACAGTCCCCTTTCTAAACACTGATGATGTCAGCACCCTATAAGTACAGCAGGAGAAGGAAAACCTCCCAGTTATGCGAATAGCACGCTCCGCTAATGTGTCTGTTTCGAGTGTCATAACATAGTTAGATAGGGGTTTGAATCCAGCAAATGTTTCGTGTGTGTGGAGGGGGTTAGTGTTTGTGCAAGTCTGTATGAAAGAAATATCACTTTTGGCAACTAGGAGAACACACTACAGGATGCACATTTCCCTTTCTAAACACTGATGATGTCAGCACCCTATAAGTACAGCAGCAGAAAGGAAACCTCCCAGTCATGCGAATAGCAAGCTCTGCTAATGCGTCTGTCTCGAGTGTCATAACATAGCTAGGTAGGGGTTTGAATCCTGCAAATGTTTAGTGTGTTGTGGAGGGGGTTAGTGTGTGTGCAAGTTGTATGAAAGAAATATCCCTTTTGGCAACTAGGAAAACACACTACAGGATGCACATTCCCCTTTCTAAATGCTGATGATGTCAGCACCCTATAAGTACAGCAGGAGAAGGGAAACCTCCCAGTCATGTGAATAGTGCACTCCGCTAATGCGTCAGTTTCGAGTGTCATAACATAGTTTGATAGGGGTTTGAATCCTGAAAATGCTGTGTGTGCGTGGGGTGGGTTAGTGTGTGTGCAAGTCTGTATGAAAGAAATATCCCTTTTGGCAACTAGGAGAACACACTACAGGATGCACATTCCCCTTTCTAAACACTGATGATGTCAGCACCCTATAAGTATAGCAGGAGAAAAGAAACCTCCCAGTAATTCAAATAACGCGCTCTGTTAATGCGTCTGTCATGAGTGTCATAACATAATTAGATAGGGGATTGAATCCTGCAACTGCCTAGTGTGTGTGGAGGGGGATTAGTCTGTGGGAGGGAAATGTCCCTTTTGGCATCTGTGAAAGGACTTCTTCAGGATGCACATTCCCCTATCTCAGCACGGATGACGTCAGCACCCTATAAGTACAGCAAGAGAAGGAAAGCCTCCCAATAATTTGAATAGCGCACTCTGCTAATGCGTCTCTCCCGAGTGTTATAATATAGTTAGGTAGGAGTTTAAAACTTGTAAATGGCATGTGTGTGTGTTTGGATGTGAGGACTCTGTGTGTATGCAATTCTGTATGAAAAATGTGCTTTTTTTGAAATCAGGAGATCACACTACATGATGCACATTACCCTTTCCAAACAGTGATGATGTCAGCACCCTATACATACAGCTGGAGAAGAAACATCGACCAGTAATCAGAATAGCACAATCTGCTATAGCGTCACTCTCAAGTGCCATAACATATTTAGGTAGGGGTTTGAAACCTGCAAGTGTGTGTGTGTGCTTGGATGTGGGGAGTTTGTGTGTGTGCAATTCTGTATGAAAAACATGTTAGTTTTGGCAATCAGGAGATCACACTACCTGATGCACATTACCCTTTCAAAACACTGATGATGTCAGCACCCTATAAGTACAGCCAGAGAAGAAGAACCGTCTAAAAATCCAAATAGTGCACTTAACTAATGCATCTCTCTCACATGTCGTGACATAGTTAGGTAGGAGTATGAATCCTGCAAATGGCAAGTGTGCGTGCTGGTAGTAGGGTGTGTGTAAATGCAAGTGTGATAAAACAGATCCTTTTGGCAAATACTACAATACACCCGGTGCTGCATATTCCCCCAGTAAACACAGGGGATGTCACCACACTATCAGCACAGCCAAACAGGGCTAGTTGGCCAGTAATGCTAATAGTGAGCTCTGCTACTGGGTCTATTACCATTGTCAGAGTACAGATAGGTATGTTTTGGTAACCCACAACTGCCACGTGTGGTTGTGTCACACATTATGACCTTGTGTGGGTCTTTGTGCATAACAATGCATGCCATTGCCTAAACCAGCAATGGCATTGCACACATGATGTATGTGTGTGACACATACACATAAATACCTGTGACCTGCAGTAGTTACCATGTCTGACACATGCCTTGAGTGGATAAATGGTATTTGCAATGCATAACAATATGACTGTGTCTTACTGTGCAGGGGCCACACGTGGTATGTGTCTATACAGTGTGGGTGTATATGGTAAAATACCTACAGCAGGGGATACACATCTGGTCTGGGCCATATAGTCTACATGTAGTCGATGTACAGGTGCTGCATGTTCCCATTTGTTGTGGGAGTGGTAACATGTCATTCCACTGCAATTCAGTGACCACATGCTGTGAACCCTTCAACTAGTGTGTTGTAGCTACAGTAATGCTCATGCACAATGATTGGCTGGATGCAGTCCAGCCATATAAAGACAGTTCTTGAGACTGTCATATTGCCAGTGTTGTTATGGAGGATAGGTGGTTTTCCTGTGTATGGGAGGGTTGTGTGTGCCAGGCTATGAACTAGATGGCAGTCTGACACACTGTCAGCTGCACATGAATAGGCCCTGATGCTTTGTGCTGTGCCAACAACCTGGAGGTGTGTGCATCTGTGGTGCCTTGGGATACCACCCCCCTATCCATGTGTGTTACATGTGTAGGGGACGACAGGCATGGTATGAGGCATAACCTGGCAGTGATGGGTTCACCTGTGAGCCATGAATCAGGACTCTGGTACTGCACAGACATTGCAGTTCACCGTGCTGAGGACAGTGTCCAGTGCATGCATCTTGCGGTGTACACTGCTGGTGTTGTGTAGCAGCACTGTTAGTGTCCTAACCTGTGTGATACCCGCGGAGGTGGCTATGTAATCTGTGTCCTGCAGCATAAGGCAGTATGTGTGTATCAAGGAGCTTCACCAATATACATCGGGCCATGGGTGTCACATGCAAGCTGCCCCTTGCACATCATTGTGGCTTCCCTAGCATGTAAGCACACGTTGACAGCCAGTGGATACCCTATGAATGACATTGGAGACTGAGCAGAATGTAGACATACAATATCCTTCCTACATATAGTGGTAGCATACCTGGTGAGGGTATGTTGACAACCAAGATCAGGCTCATACTGGCCCGTGCCATATGCTGAGAGATCCATTCTATGTTCCCTATCATGTAGTCCAGGGAGGTATGTCTCAGGTACTCCATAGTGGCATGGTCAATGACTGAGTCATATGTGTCCATGCCTCTGACTGACCTGTATGCATGTGTTTTGTGGTGGACCATAGTGCCCCTGAGGCATATCACTGTGACCTTCACCATATACAGCCTGTTGAGCGGGACCCAAGTGCAGCACCCAAGACAGGTACCTGACACATCTGTAGCAGGTGTGTTGTGTAGCCCTACAGGCTGTGAGTGTGTGGCACATGGGATGTGTGTGCCATGTGTGGCATGTGCTCTGTTCCGATGTAACATATGCCTGTGTGCCAGCTGCGGAGGTGTGTGATGCTCAGGCAGGATGCTATTCTGAGTCCCCATGTATGCCCCAGTGTGTTCAGCATGCTGTCAGTGCGTGTCTATGTCTGACTTGTATTGTAGTCACTGTAGTATGACATGCCACCTGACAGGGTATGGCATTACTGGGTTCAGAGAGCTCATTCCCCAGATTGGCTATGTGGTGGCATCCCACACATGTGTTGTACATTCCTGGCCAAGGGTGATGGCTGGCTGCATACATGTGGCAGCTGTGACATTGCCACATGACTCACATAAACCGCAACTGAACCACAGAGGTGATTCACAGGTTAGCATTGCACATGCTACCCTAGTAGTGTGATTGCCATGGTGAGTACCAACACATAGGGCCAATGGGGAACAACATACTGAAGGTGTGTACGTGTGGGTGTACTGCTACTGTTTCATAGCACTGGCATATATGACTGCATACGTGGGTAAATACCAGGTAAGACATGTGCAATGTGCCACAGGCAACGTACATGCAAACAGGACGGACAGTGATGTTCTGTCATGTGTAAATTTGACATACGTATCGTACGCTATGTAGATGTCACTAGGAGTCCACAGAAGCACTGTAACTCTGCATTGCAGGTGGAAGCAGTGTTCCAGGGAACCCCAAGCGAACATGCATGCAGACAAAGCTACAGTAAGCAGGGCTGTAAGTAGTTCATTGTACAACAAAGAAGGGGCATATCACTACTTGCATTAGATTCCCCCCTGTGCTACCCATGTATGTGGCTATCTGTTGACATCCTTACAACTGGCATGCAATAATGTGCAGCTGTTACACTTTGGTACGTACTATGGGTGCAGATAACAATTCAGGACATTCATACGGTTACTGCATCAGGCATGCTGGGATATACACACAGTCATATCAGCACACTGTACTGTTACCAACATGATACTACTAATAAACTTCTATGTAGTCACCCTGTGCATTGGCAACGTGTTTACCTGTTCCCGCAATGATGTTGGAGATTGCAGGAGGTGGCACAGTGTCATCATATGCACAGGGTGTGAATTAGGTATGCCCGAGTCTGACACTGATACCACCAATTGACATGTGTGTGTATGTGTGTTGGTGAGGGGCAGCAGTACAGGGTGGGGCACTGTTGGTGCAGTGTGTGCATGTATGTGGTCAACCTAGCTGTTAACATTTCACATGTGTGTATGCATGCACACAGTTCCACGTCATGGCTGCCATATACAGGGGTTTGTGGACAGCCACAGGACTGCACCTGGCAGGTCATACAGATCAGTGTCTGTGGGCACAGACATGGTACCTGTGCCTGGCAGGGGTGCTACGGACCGTATCCAGTACTAAGCCAGACTGGGTACTGTCATCAGAAGCGGGAGTGTGTTGACTGGACACAGGTCCCTGTTGGGACTGTCCAGAGCCACATGCATGTAGTCTCCTGGGGTGTTCCGATGACAGCACAGACCCAGCATTGCTGGGGCTGCTGCTGGCACTATGGGGGCGTGCGCGGACCTGTTCTCATCCGCGCCCACTGCCAGCTGCTGCTGTTGCTGGCATACAGCCATGTCAACGCCGCAACCGCCCACCATTGCCCTGGCTCATGGACATTTGATTGTGGAACTGCTGTAATATGTCCCCACAACGTCTGTCTATGACATCGGTGAAATTACGGATAGCATCCGCGATGTCACGCATACTGTCAGTCATGGCTGTGCGACATGCTCTCAGCTCCCTCAGATCCTGTCTGGTGTACCTTTCCATACGCGACTGTGCCTGCATGACAGCCCGAAACATAGCTGAGGTTGACAGACCTCTTTGGGCACGTCTGCCAGAAGCAGTACGCCCACGGATGCTCCCACGAGAACCCATGGGCAACTGTCTGTGTCATACCATCACAGGACCCTGCCCATGGATGCTGTGTGGGGAAGCATGTGCCACAGATACCACATTACCCTGGTCAATGCCCACTGTATCCTGTCCATCACCTAGGGACAATGGTGACAAAGGATGTACTGGCAGGATGACTGTGCGCAATGATGGGGTTGACAGCTGTGTACTGTCAATTGGCTGACCAATGGTGGACCCTGACACACCTTCCTGTACCATTACACACATATATATATATATATATATATATATATATATATATATATATATATATATATATATATGTAGGACTGTTGCTGCTACATCAATATACATTTTATTGTTCTTCATACACATTCATATCTAGCTTTGTTCAGCTACATCATTCTGCTTCATTTGCTTTATATAGCTATAGACAACTGTGGTTGTTTGGTATATCAGACAATCATACTATCTGCATATTGCAGACTGAGAGCAACATATCCAGATTTTGGGATACACATTCCAGCTGCAGCAACACTTTGAACAGATTTCGCTGTTTGGTTTTGCTTCTCACATGCATTTCATTCTGTACTGACTGCAGTATACTTTTTTTCAGGGGTTATTACTACTGTATTGCTGGATTCATGACACTTTCTCACACTCTCTCACTTGTTTTCATTTTACTATTAAGGATGATACTTACTTCTAGGCTTTATTGACATGTTTTACCTGTAGTTATTACAATCCTTTCCAGCAGTCTCACTTCTGTCATGTTTCAGTATTTCAACAGGGATATATTTCACATATGTGATTTGATCATCTTCTGCAGCTGTACTTTTCAGCCTGCTGCAGGTTGTGTACTATTTTATTACAGGTGGGGCATCTTTATTTCAGACATTTTCATTTTTCTGTTTGGATTACAGACTGCAACACACTTTTGTAATCAAGCAGTACTTGCAGACACTTTTACTTGCACATTTTATTACTTAGTGACTACACTGCACTCTTTTGCTAACTGTCATACTTTTATATTTCTTTACAGTTACTGGGAGTGGATTACTGACCTGCCTGGTGGCGCAACCGCACAAGCCTATCGCCATAGGCTCTGCGGTTCGCAGAACGGACACCTGCAGCTGTAATATAAATGAAGTAATATTGGAATACACATCTCCATAATATCAGCTAGTTTAATTTCTTACATACATAATTAAATGTAACTTACTCAGTAGTGGTGCGTTGGGCATTTGCCGGGCCTCCTGGATCCAAAGGTTCAATTGGTCCTGCTTGCATCTCTTCAGGTCTGCATAGTGGTGACGGACCTGCTCACCAGTCCTTGGAATCCCTGTGGCACTGGTGAGATCATGAGCCAACCGGTCCCACGCCTCAGCCCTATATGCTCCCCACAGGACCTGGCCCTGCATGAGTTGGGCCTCATGATTGTGGACTAGGAGCCAGACCATGTATCTGGACTCCTCAATGCCCCACCTCTGTGCTCGAAAGCAACTACCCTCACCTACTCCTGTCATTCTGGCTGCAAGTCAGTTCTACAATAGTTTATGCTGTGTATTCCCGCCTATGGGGCTTATATAGGCCGTTTTTCCCGCACATATCTGTGATTGGTCATTTTGGAATTGTATTAACTTCACTAAACCTGCTTTGTCATGCTCCAGTTTGTATTCATTCCTATATATTTGCTATTATTGCAGTTATAGGGACTGCTGTCATGGATTAGTGGTTCAGTACCTTGACTATGGTGTATAATATCCTGGGTTCGAACCTGGCCACTGTTTTTTATTTTTATGACTGTCTAGACAAGCTGAGGGGTGTGTCTGTGTAAAAGCAGTTTTGATATGGCTTGCTCAATGTTGCCCGTCGGTTAGCTTGCTTGCGTGGTGGGCAGCTCCGTGCAAATGGGGCACGCTGGTTTAAACCTCATTTGGCTATCAGCACACATATTATGCTCAGCTCAGCTAGTGGCACATAGTTTCAGCATGTTAAACCACTGCTCACCTACGGGCACTCATTTTGCACCTGTTAAACCACTGCTCAGCTATGGGCACTCATTTTGCACCAGTTAAACCACTGCTCACCTACAGGCAGATGCACTCACCCTGTTAAACTGTAGCTCAGCTATGGGCACATCTGGCATTTTTTATTGTTTTGTTACCTCACATTTCTTCAATATAAATGGGCTATTTCATTACATTTTACATAAAATGTGATTTTATATGTGTACATGTTTGTCAGGGACTTGTTTCATGCTTATTTTGCTAAAAATAAAAATTGGTGTTGTGGGGGCTCGAACCATAAATGCCTGCTCTTCAGCCAACATCTCTACTGCTATGCTATTGCTTCTTGGGTTGCTTTGCATATTTAGTTCTTATATGCTTTCCCACTGACTGCTAACTGTAGCTGCGCTACGGGCACGCCCGCGCAAATGAGCGCACTCACGGGCAAACATCTTTACGATTTAAAAAAAATTTATAACATGTTCATTTATATATTTTCTGTTCATAGTCTGTGGGGGCATGTGTTGTGCTGTGTTTATTCACATTTCCATGGACTCTGTCGTGGGTGTTTACTTTGGGGACTTTTACTCTTCTGGGGGCGTGTCTGCTTACAGGGCTCGGTCTATGGACACACCCCCTACTGTCTTACATGGACCGTGTTAGCCTTAGGTGTGATTCAGCATGCTCTCATGAATATGCAGAGCATGCTGACATCACTCCGTTTAACTGCAGCCTCCGTGTAAGAGTTATAACTCTTACACGGAGACTTCGTGAATCCTGCCCATTATGTAGTTTAACTGATATGTTTTGCAGTCATTTATTCTTTTAGAACACCCCAGACTATCTCTCAGCATCTAGAAATGTCATTCTTGTCAGTGTTTCTGAGTATATTTGCTGTTTCTCTGACACCTGTACCAGCTGTTTGTGCCCAATCTAACTGATTATTATAGCTAGGTGTGGCACAGGCAACAACTGAAGTCTGTGGGTTGTTATTTTTAAGGGTTTATGCAAGGATTAAGGACTGGTAGAAAAGTAAGCCCAGCATCACTGCAAGAGGGCCACAAAGGCTAGAAAAGGTTTTTTCCATAAGGTATGTGGACCAGGGAGATGGATGCACAATCAGTGATATCCAACATCCAAATGTCCTTTTTCCTGGTGATTCCATGCATTATTTTGACATGCCATGTCACAGCAACTGTCCGTTTAACCTGAACAGGTCTTTTGACTCCAGTCAGTATATATTACAAGTTCTGTACTTTATTCTGAGAAATAAAATAACCAATAATCAAGAGATCATTAAATTCATATGTTTGAAGCTTCTCATACAGTGCAGTACTTAGCACACACATTTAAGGGCACAGCTTACTAACCACCGTCATCGCACATTCTGTAACTCTGACTGCTCATTTAACCAAGCAGTACACCTATGTGTCACCAGTTACTGAACAAAAGAAGCATGCCTGCTTATAGTGTCACCACATAAGGAAAAAATGAAAACTCTGTAGTTTCACTGTAAGTGAAATAATTTGTTGCTTTAAAGAAAGCCTGAAGTTATAGGCCTACAGCTAAACCTTGTAGCAATCAGGATATAATAGTCTTCTCCTTAAAACTTACTTGTAACTATCATTCTCTTCTTTCAACTCACTTAGATGATTTTGTATCCACCTCATAATTTTTTGACCCACTCATATATGTTCTGAATTCTTCTCCAACCTCTGGTGCATAAAATAACAATGTACATGTAGAAATCCACATATTATGATATTCACTTGATTTCCTCTGTCCTCCAGTATCCTGATAATGTCATAAAACTTCAATAAGTTAGACTGGGGAGACGTTGTACAGGGCACTAGGAAGACTACATTTGGAATACTATATTCATTTTCAACAAGCATACAAAACTATGGCTATAGGTCTGGCAGAGAACATACAAATGAGAGCTACCAAATAAAAGGGGTGAAAAGACTGAATTATGGGGGGAAAAAACTTTAATTACATATCAGGTATACACTAAATTAAGGAAAAGTGAGGGATGTGCTGTGTGTGTGTGTGAAGTTTGCAGAAGATAGACAAAAGTGTGCAAGTCGTTAAGTTTTTAGAGGGATTGTATTGATAAGCAACTTCAAAACACAAGTGTTCACTTTTTTGTTTTTTTTCTAGCACACTTAATTGTAAAATTAAATAATCTTTGTTTCGTGTCTGCTTAAAGACAGTTTGAATTCACTGTTCCATGATAAGAGCTTTCAGAAAAAGAATAAGAGGCTAATTTGGGCTCAATAGAAGTGACTGAATTAAAAAAAAACCCTGGCTCTATGATTCATCTTTTTTCAGCATCACAGAACTTGCATTTCCAGCACCAAGGAAAGCACATCTATAGGAATTACAGATTGACATCATCCCCTACCAAAGGTGGCTCAAATCACTCCAGGAAGGATTTGTAAGTTTGTTTAATTTTCCTAATCCTTCAAGTTCAAGTAGTTTAGTTGCAAGTTGTGTATATATCTATATCTACATACACATACACACACACACATACATCTATATATATATATATATATATATATATATATATATATATATATATATATATATATATATATATAAACAAAACACTTTGGAATCTCGAAATACTGAAATGTCAAATTTCAGTATCTCGAGACCAAAATATGGAATCTGAAGATACACAAAATTGCAGAATATCGAACCGGGAAATGTTAAACTCGCAGTTAGGTAAGTGTGGTGTTTTTAAGGGTTTGGGGAGGGTTTGTGATTTTGTTAGTGTGTCGGGGGGTGTTCATTGAGGGTTAGGTATGTAGGTGAGAGTGTGAGTGTGTCAGTGTTGAGAGTGGTGGTATTTGTATCTGCATGATGTGTGTTTGTGCGAGGGGGTTGTGGAATGTATGTTGGTGGGTTTTGTGTGTGTTGGTGTTTAGAGTGACCTCGGAGTTAGTATATATATATATATATATATATATATATATAAGTAGGGGGAGTATTGGGGGGCGCATGGGTGCTTGCCCCCCTGCTTATAGTAAGTGTGTGTTTGTGTTGTGTGGAGGTAGATGTAGTTGTGTTTGTGTGTGTGTGTGTGTGCTTTAATGGTCACAGTTTTGGGTTTCGCGGTTTTAGTTATCTTTTTTTTGGTGTTTTGGATTTATAGTCTTGAAATACTGAAATTCAATATTTCAGTACTTTGAGATTATAAAGTGAATCCATATATATATATATATATATGTATATATATATATATATATATATATATATATATATATATATATATATATAGACATACACACACACACACACACACACACATGCACCTACTATATATATGTGTGCGAGTGTGTGTGTGTGTGTGTGTGTGCGTGTGTGTGTGTATATATGTGTGTATATATATCTCAGAGAGGGAGAGGAATATATAGTGAGAGACAGATCTGAATATATATAAATATATTTATCTATCTGTATATATATATATATATATATATATATATATATATATATATATATATATACATATATATATATATATATATATATATATATATATATATATATATATATATATATATATATATATATATATGGATCTACTGTCTTCTACTGAATTTACCTTTCAACGAAACGTAAATCCGAAAATGCATTCACACGAAAGTGCATTACAACAAAAACGTACTTTCATGTAAATCCATGAAAAAAAAAAAACACTTAAAACACTTTTATGCATGGGGGCAAGCCACCCTACACCCCACCTACTTTAATATTCTCACTTCCAGATCGCACTATAGTGGGGAAAAGGGAATGTTCCCTCATCCCCACTGTACTACGATCTCAGCAACAATCCACTTAGTTGTACATCAACACTAACAGTTGATGTACAACTAAGTTAACATGCAAACCACGTTTTTCTTTTTAACTAATTTAATTTTGTCGAAAAACAAGCGAAAAGCCACCAGCTGGAAATCCACGAATAATTTTATTGAAATAACAACCAATGCTTAAAAAATCACGATATAAACTGTAAGCGCTTTCATTTAATTAGTATTAAACTTCATCAGACAACCTCCATATTACATCACTTCCTTTTATAACTTCCTATACATTTAAAAAAGCCCGCCAAATAGCCATTCTAAAACTTGCGCATGCCTAGTTAGTAAAAATGTGGAAATAGAATATAAAATAAAAAATAATGAAAAAATTCAATCAAATCATGTTTATGTGGAATAGACAATTAATAAATAATTCATATATTATATAAAACATATATAAAATCGAAATAATTATTAATATTTAATTTTTAAAAATACTAGTAAATAATTATTAAACATAAATAAATTATAAATAAATATTTATAAATACATACCTTACTAATAATAATTTCTTAATATTATAAATAGAAAAATGTATATACAAAGATTTTTTAATCTTTAATTTTCTTCCTATCTAATGCTTTTAATTTTAAAATTGGCGTTATTGAACTACGTTCATTAATTCCTGGCCATGAATCAGCCTGCAATTTAATTTGCCATTGTAATTCTTTCTTCTCTAAAAAAAGTCCCCATGGGCATTTATCATCTATTTCAACATGATCAATAGCCATAAAATAAAATTAATGATTTATATACTCATTAATATGTTTCGCAAGAGCATTATTAAATTTATTTTTCTTTATAGAATATTCATGTTCATAAATTCTTTGCGATAACATTCTCTCTGTTTTTCCTATATAAAATATAGGACAGGAATTACACGTGGCTAGATAAACTATTGCTTTAGATTTACAGTTATATTTACTTTTTAAAAAATATTTTTTGTTTCTTAGAAAGAAACTATTGCCTTCTTTAATTTTATAACACCAATTACAGGCTCCACATGTATTCATCCTCATATTTAAACTTTTGTTAATTGTTATGTTAGATCCACTTCTTAATATATCTTTAAAACATCTTCCTTTTCTATACACTATTTTAGGTAGATCAGGTAAATATTTTTTGCACTGTGGATCATCCATAAGAACTGTCCAACTATCATAAAATATTTCTCTTAATAAATAATGTTCTTGAGAATAAGTAATTATTAAAGCTTTAGTAAAATCTTTCTTAGTATTATTTATTAGGCTATTAGTATTATGATCTTCATTTATACTCAATGTATTATTTTGATCAATCGTCTCTAATATAAGTTGTTTACTCAAAATTGGTTTAAAATGCCCACATTTTCTCTTATTTATTACTTCTAATATTAGTGAATCAACTAATATTTCTGGGTAACATTTATTAATAAACATAGTTTTTAAAAATTCACATTCTAATAGAAATTCATCAAACTTAGTAATCATACGAGCAGCTCTGACCAATTGCCTTTTCACTACAGATTTTTTCTGATGTTCGGGATGAGAACTATTGTAATGAAGAAAACTGTTCGAATATGATTTTTTTCTATGAATATTTGCAATGTATGTTGCATTTTGTAAATCCTTCGTTAAGTGTACATCTAAATAATTAATACTTTTCTCATCAATATTCCAAGTAAATTTAAAAAAATCTGTAGTTTGATTTATGTAGGTTAAAAATTCATATAACAATTCCATAGTACCATTCCACATAAGACAAACATTGTCTTGGAACCGATGATAAGATTTAATATATTTAAAATATTGACTATTAAAAATAAATTTTTTTCTCCCAGAAAGCCATTACAAGATTTGCATATGTGCCTCCACAAGGGGAACCCATTGCTATACCTTTTTTCTGCAAATAATATTTTTTATCAAAAGCCAAAAAATTATTATTTAAGATGATTTCAAGAAGTTCTATTATCAAATTAATTAATTCTTGGTTTAAACCTCGTTGGGATAACAATTCATTGATCCATTCTAGTCCTACTCATTGGGGAATAACAGTATAAAGATCACATACATCTATAGTGACCAAAATATCTTTCTCGTCAAATAGAACCTCATTAATATGCTGTAAAAAAGTCCATGAATCTTTGCATATGTGTTCTTCGTTCTTAATGATCTTTTTAAATTCATAATCAACATATTTAGCACAAGCTGATGTAATAGAATTCCGACCGTCAACTAGTGGTCTCATCGGTGGATCGCTCATATTCTTATGAATTTTTGGGTTTCCAAAAAATATAGGAACTCTGGGAGAAATAATATTAAGATAGTTCAGCAAGTTAATATCTATCCATTTCTCTAAAAATAAATCATATAATTGAGAATTTATTTTTCTATAAGCTGTATTTAATTCATTGTTAGATATCTGTTCATATGTATCGGTTTCCAAGATTGAATTTAGCTTATATTTATAAATTTCATTACTCATTATAACAGATCCTCCTCCTTTATCTGGCTTCATGACTCTAACTTCTTGTTTTTTTAGATCTATTAAAATGTTTTGTTCTTCGAGAGATAAATTACATTCACTGGTAGTTACTTTCCTATAGTTATCTAAACTTTTCAAGCGAAAAGCTACCAGCTGGAAATCCACGAATAATTTTATTGAAATAACAACCAATGCTTAAAAAATCACAATATAAACTGTAAGCGCTTTCGTTTAATTAGTATTAAACTTCATCAGACAACCTCCATATTACATCACTTCCTTTTATAACTTCCTATACATTTAAAAAAGCCCGCCAAATAGCCATTCTAAAACTTGCGCATGCCTAGTTAGTAAAAATGTGGAAATAGAATATAAAATAAAAAATAATAATAATGAAAAAATTCAATCAAATCATGTTTGTTATGTGGAATAGACACTTAATTAATAAATAATTCATATATTATATAAAACATATATAAAATCGAAATAATTATTAATATTTAATTTTTAAAAAATACTAGTAAATAATTATTAAACATAAATAAATTATAAATAAATATTTATAAATACATACCTTACTAATAATAATTTCTTAATATTATAAATAGAAAAATGTATATAAAAAGATTTTTTAATCTTTAATTTTCTTCCTATCTAATGCTTTTAATTTTAAAATTGGCGTTATTGAACTACGTTCATTAATTCCTGGCCATGAATCAGCCTGCAATTTAATTTGCCATTGTAATTCTTTCTTCTCTAGAAAAAGTCCCCATGGGCATTTATTGTCTATTTCAACATGATCAATAGCCATAAAATAAAATTGATGATTTATATACTCATTAATATGTTTCGCAAGAGCATTATTTAATTTATTTTTCTTTATAGAATATTCATGTTCATAAATTCTTTGCGATAACATTCTCTCTGTTTTCTATATAAAATATAGGACAGGAATTACACGTGGCTAGATAAACTATTGCTTTAGATTTACAGTTATATTTACTTTTTAAAAAATATTTTTTGTTTCTTAGAAAGAAACTATTGCCTTCTTTAATTTTATAACACCAATTACAGGCTCCACATTTATTCATCCTCATATTTAAACTTTTGTTAATTGTTATGTTAGATCCACTTCTTAATATATCGTTAAAACATCTTCCTTTTCTATACACTATCTTAGGTAGATCAGGTAAATATTTTAATACATCTAAAACATTTTAATAGATCTAAAAAAACAAGAAGTTAGAGTCATGAAGCCAGATAAAGGAGGAAGAGCTGTTATAATGAGTAATGAAATTTATAAATATAAGCTAAATTCAATCTTGGAAACCAATACATATGAACAGATATCTATCAATGAATTAAATACAGCTTATAGAAAAATAAATTCTCAATTATATGATTTATTTTTAGAGAAATGGATAGATATTAACTTGCTGAACTATCTTAATATTATTTCTCCCAGAGTTCCTATATTTTTTGGAAACCCAAAAATTCATAAGAATATGAGCGATCCACCGATGAGACCACTAGTTGACGGTCGGAATTCTATTACATCAGCTTGTGCTAAATATGTTGATTATGAATTTAAAAAGATCATTAAGAACGAAGAACAAATATGCAAAGATTCATGGACTTTTTTACAGCATATTAATGAGGTTCTATTTGATGAGAAAGATATTTTGGTCACTATAGATGTATGTGATATTTATACTGTTATTCCCCAATCAGTAGTACTAGAATGGATCAATGAATTGTTATCCCAACGAGGTTTAAACCAAGAATTAATTTATTTGATAATAGAACTTCTTGAAATCGTCTTAAATAATAATTTTTTGGCTTTTGATAAAAAATATTATTTGCAGAAAAAAAGTATAGCAATGGGTTCCCCTTGTGGAGGCACATATGCAAATCTTGTAATGGCTTTCTGGGAGAAAAAAAATTATTTTTAATAGTCAATATTTTAAATATATTAAATCTTATCATCGGTTCCAAGACAATGTTTGTCTTATGTGGAATGGTACTATGGAATTTTTATATGAATTTTTAACCTACATAAATGAAACTACAGATTTTTTTAAATTTACTTGGAATATTGATGAGAAAAGTATTAATTATTTAGATGTACACTTAACGAAGGATTTACAAAATGCAACATACATTGCAAATATTCATAGAAAAAAATCATATTCGAACAGTTTTCTTCATTACAATAGTTCTCATCCCAAACATCAGAAAAAAATCTGTAGTGAAAGGGCAATTGGTCAGAGCTGCTCGTATGATTATTAAGTTTGATGAATTTCTAATAGAATGTGAATTTTTAAAAACTATGTTTATTAATAAATGTTACCCAGAAATATTAGTTGATTCACTAATATTAGAAGTAATAAATAAGAGAAAATGTGGGCATTTTAAACCGATTTTGAGTAAATAACTTATATTAGAGACGATTGATCGAAATAATACATTGAGTATAAATGAAGATCATAATACTAATAGCCTAATAAATAATACTAAGAAAGATTTTACTAAAGCTTTAATAATTACTTATTCTCAAGAACATTATTTATTAAGAGAAATATTTTATGATAGTTGGACAGTTCTTATGGATGATCCACAGTGCAAAAGATCTACCTAAAATA
The DNA here is from genome assembly GCF_019279795.1 of Protopterus annectens. Taxonomy (NCBI): domain Eukaryota; kingdom Metazoa; phylum Chordata; order Ceratodontiformes; family Protopteridae; genus Protopterus; species Protopterus annectens. The sequence goes on along the minus strand of NC_056734.1, from coordinate 612,925,234 downwards.
GTGTATAGAAAAGGAAGATGTTTTAAAGATATATTAAGAAGTGGATCTAACATAACAATTAACAAAAGTTTAAATATGAGGATGAATAAATGTGGAGCCTGTAATTGGTGTTATAAAATTAAAGAAGGCAATAGTTTCTTTCTAAGAAACAAAAAATATTTTTTAAAAAGTAACTATAACTGTAAATCTAAAGCAATAGTTTATCTAGCCACGTGTAATTCCTGTCCTATATTTTATACAGGAAAAACAGAGAGAATGTTATCGCAAAGAATTTATGAACATGAATATTCTATAAAGAAAAATAAATTAAATAATGCTCTTGCGAAACATATTAATGAGTATATAAATCATCAATTTTATTTTATGGCTATTGATCATGTTGAAATAGATGATAAATACCCATGGGGACTTTTTTTTAGAGAAGAAAGAATTACAATGGCAAATTAAATTGCGGGCTGATTCATAGCCAGGAATTAATGAACGTAGTTCAATAACGCCAATTTTAAAATTAAAAGCATTAGATAGGAAGAAAATTAAAGATTAAAAAATCTTTTTATATACATTTTTCTATTTATAATATTAAGACATTATTATTAGTAAGGTATGTATTTATAAATATTTATTTATAATTTATTTATGTTTAATAATTATTTACTAGTATTTTTAAAAATTAAATATTAATAATTATTTTGATTTTATATATGTTTTATATAATATATGGATTATTTATTAATTAAGTGTCTATTCCACATAACAAACATGATTTGATTGAATTTTTTCATTATTTTCTATTTTATATTCTATTTCCACATTTTTACTAACTAGGCATGCGCAAGTTTTAGAATGGCTATTTGGCGGGCTTTTTTAAATGTATAGGAAGTTATAAAAGGAAGTGATGTAATATGGAGGTTGTCTGATGAAGTTTAATACTAATTAAATGAAAGCGCTTACAGTTTATATCGTGATTTTTTAAGCATTGGTTGTTATTTCAATAAAATTATTCGTGGATTTCCAGCTGGTGGGTTTTCGCTTGTTTTTCGTTTTAGTTTGGTTCGTTTCGATATGTCGTAATTTAATTTTGTGATTTCCCTACTTATTTGCCCGAAAGTGCATTCTCGATACAAGGCACTTTCGCGTACATCCACTCGCAAATTTCACGTTTCGGTGAAATGAAATTTGCTAAAATCAAGTTGATTCATATATGTATAAATATATATATATATATATATATATATATATATATATATATATATATATATATATATGTATATATATGTATATATATATATATATATATATATATATATATATATATGTATATATATATATATATATATATATATATATATATATATATATATATATGTATATATATATATATATATATATATATATATATGTATATATATATATATATATATATATAGGTGTATGACACTGCATCAAACATACAGTGTCCCAGCACCCAAATTTTGAATGCACTAATAAAGATACATTCTGTCCGGCTCATAGGATTACCCTGGAGCAGAGTAAACCAATGGCAAGTGTTTTTGTAAGGGGGAAAGCCCCCTTGCACCCCCCCCCATGTGAGGGGCTGCATCCTGACACCCCCTGATAATTATATACTCCAATTCAGAGATTGCACAGTCCCCAGGGAAAGAAATATTCCCCTACTTTGGGGATTGTCAATCTCTCACACCTGTCGACCCCCTGTCTGTGTCAACCTTTTGTGTGTTGGGACTTTGTATATTTGATACATTGTTCTACATCCATGTATATATATGTTTACACGTGAGCACACACATACACACACACACACACACACACACACACACACACACACACACACACACACACACGCATGCACGCACGCACGCACACACACACACACACACACACACACACACACACACACACACACACACACACACACACACACACACACACACAAACACCATTTAATATGGAAAGTATCATGTAGCAGCAAATATATTTAGAATATTATAGTAACAAGTAAATGGCTCAGATAATATGAATCACTTGAAACATGCTGTTAAAAGAAGGGCTGGAAGCTCAAAACAGTGGAGATGATTGCCTGTCTAAGCACAGCGGTTTTGATCCTACAGTGCATACTCTATGTGGGCCGTGACCATTGGAAGCTGTAAAGTTATGAAATGAAATGTTATGATATCCTGGTGATGTATTGTAGTAGTAACTAATTGTGAATGGATTTTCAGATGCTTAGTTTAAAACAGAACTGTGGGCTTGTAAGTTCTGA
>NC_056734.1:612902582-612922456 GCF_019279795.1 Protopterus annectens | reverse complement strand
AAAGAAGCTGCAATGTCCTGTGCACCATCACACACAGGTATACATACCATGGCTGGGTGTGTTATCTGTGTGTCACATGGATTTCCATGTCTGATTGCAGTGTCTGTGTCTGTAGCAGATAATTGTGGATACAGATGTAGCACATGCATGCTATGTATACACACGGGATGAGTGGTGCATGTATACATGATGGGATACCAATCCTGGACATGGCCATTGTAACAGTATGGAGTGTAGTACCATTAGCCATCATCATCATGCATCATGTGGTCACTCAAGGCCACTAAAGTGTGCTAGACCACCGCCTAGCATGCTGTACCTGAACCGTAGTGCCGTGGCTAAGTTCACAATTACACAGCCATGTTGCACAAGGGTGCGTGAGGTGTCCAATAGGGAGCATTGCCTAACATGACTGTGTTATGTGTTGAGGAGTGTTGCACAACCCCATGCTAGGCCTCTACCCCTCAGGTATAGTATGTGTGGTGTGTGGATGACATGTGGGATACTGAAGTGTGAACTGGCAGTGGGTGTCCGGTTACACTATGTGTAGCATATTGAGGTGTACTACATATGACAAACGTGTTATGTTGTGTACATGTGTGTCAACTATGCCTATCCAATATGCAGTACAGTGTTGCCACATTTGTGTCTGATGCTCTGTGCATTGCATATGATTGAGGCAGCAACTGACATTACTGATATGTTTCACGTCTCACAGCAAACATGCAGAGCATGCATTATGCGTAGGTGTGTTATGTGTACATGGCCTACACCTCACCTATGACATGCACAGTTCAATACCAAGTTTAAAGTGTTAACACACTCACCAGCATGTAACGTCTGCCCTGCTGCCACACCAGAGGGACCTGCAAGAATATGACACAGTTTGTCAGTGGCCACAACTGTAGCATTGCTACTGTGAGTGTGCTAAACTACAGTAGAACAACAAGCATAGGTGTACAGATACTATTCAAATTATCAGCATCGCACACAATAGGCAGCACAACTGCTAAACACAGTACACATCTCACACATGCATAATCTAACAATACAGGTAACAGTAGTCTACAGCTAGGGCATGTTACCTGCATGCTCCATGTCACCATGCTGAGTGGCTCCGGCCTCCATGACGACACATGTGTGATGTTGTTGTTGCTGTAGGCCAGGAGCCACCACACGTAGCAGCAGTTCCTCCACTCTGGTGAGGTGGGGATGTATGGCCACCCCACCCACCTGTGACAAGCTGTTTTCTGTGGATATCAGACACACACCACCGGACATGTCTAATTAAATCACTGCAGTGATGGTGTACCTGCTCATATGTCTGGTTATGCATGCCTATGTCATTTACCCAATGAACAAGTTCTTGCCACAGTGCAGTACGCTCCTGCTGGTGCTGGCTGGACCTTGAAAACAGCAAAGTATAGTGCTGAACCAGGCTGTGATGAATTTCCTGTTCCTCTGCAGCTGTGTAGCAGGGGGTCCTGTGATGAGCCAATAGCCTGGAAGACAAGTAAACGATATGTGTGAGCAAGTCATGTGGCACACTTAACATTATACAGTACAGATATCAGTTAACTGCCATATATAGCATCTGTTCATCTGTCAGAGGATACACACATTCAATACCACATATCAGTGCTCAGCCCACAACTGGCTGACAGTGCCTGCTACACTCCATATGACACACCAGTATACACCAGTACTCAGCTCACTGTTTGGGATCCAATGCACAGCCTTGCCAGGGGGTACTTATCAAGCTAATGCATGCAGAAATATGTCATCCATTGCAATGAATGTGAAGTACAGTTACAGTATAACCAGTAACCCACCCTAGTCGTTGATGCCATACCCCTACCTACCATATGTGCACAGTTGTTAATATCGCTGGCATACTGCTGTAACAGAGTATACATGTTGCTAGGTACACACACAAACCCTGCATCACACATGTGATTGCGGACATGATACAGGCATCATTACACCCACATCAGACATTCATACAACACACAAATGTATGCTAACACAGATGAGCATTTGCTATGTACCTTACAGTACTGTGTGCCCCTACTTACAGATACCTATGCCTGAGGAATGTAATCTGTGCAGACTACAGGAAACACACAAGACAGTGTTATCAGGGAATGTGAACATACACCATACTGTGCTGTTTAGGCCTACAGCTTCAGGTGGTACAACAGTTCAAATGTCGGCTGGATTCACCAGCAGTACCACTTACTGAGCATACATGTATTGCTTCAGCCTATGATGGGACACCACAGTCGTACATAAGGAACTACATCACACATAAACCATCCTACTATGTCTGCATCCCAATAACTGACACATCTTTCTCTGGCCTCACACTTAGGACACAAACGACCATGACAGAAACAACCTCACACTTAGCTATCACACTGTCACAGACCTTGCACACATTCACTGTCACACTCATTTCCACCTCACATAGCAGGTATTGCACTGTGTACATGTCTGTGCGCATTGTGTCATAAGTAGGTAATATGCTATTGTCCCTGGGGCCTACATCATACTAGCCATATGCTACCCTGACCTGTGTCACACATGTAATTAGATTTCACTTCCTCCTGTCAACCAGATACACAGAGGTGATTCCCAGGGCATGTTACCTATGCCCCAGACAATCATCAGGGGTATGTCTGACATCTGACACTGAGGAGCCTTGTTTGTTCATGCTGGGTGGTTTTCTCCAGAGTATGGCATATTTGCCAGTAGGAGCCTATCCCTCCAGCATGTGCTGTTTAGTGAGGTTACGGGGACTAGGGACCTAGGCCATGTAGCCCGGTGGGATTGTGAGGTGTTGACATGGTGGTTGTCTGACTGCTATGGGTGTGGCATACCTCTGTATGTTTGGCAGAGGTAACCTCTGGGTGGCCGGTATACAACGCACTGTAGCTGTGGTTATGTGAGTCAGTCTGCATAGGGTATGTGTTTCAATGCAGTATTACCCTTTGTGAGGTATGTCTGTGGCCTTTCCACTTGCTGTAGTTGTCATGTGAGGTACATTCCACATGGGGCATTATGATGAGTACAGGGGAACACTGACCCATATTTCCGTACATGACACATCGTTTGTGATTACACGTACCACATAGACAAATTACAAGACTAGTGTGGCACTGTGAATATCAAAGGGGAGGCTACTGTCCACCTGTGTCCCATGTTCCCTTCTGACACCTTCAGTGTTAGTCAGGCAACCACCTATCTGGTAGTTAGTGGGTAAAGTGTTTTGGAATGGGGTATGGCACTACAGTATCAACACTGGTGTTCAGTCCATGCCTTGGTCACCAGGCACCTGTTGCAATACGTGTGACCCTGTGTCTCCATCTCTCACTATATATATATATATATATATATATATATATATATATATATATATATCTATATATATATCTATATATATATATATATATATATATATATATATATAGATTCACTTCAGAAGCTCGAATTTACAAAATCTCAAACTTCAAATAACTGAAACCAAAACATCGAGTTTTGTAAACCTCGAACTTCTGAAATGAAACCAAAAAAAAAAAGACAAACTATTTTTATATGGGCTTTGCCCCTGCATCTATATAGGGCTGTGCCCCCTCTACTTAAATATAACAACTCCAAGATTGCGCTTACAGTGGGAAATTGGGAAATCTCCGCCTTGCACTGTATGTGGAAGCAAACGGAGATTTCTCATTTCCTGTCAACACCACACACAAAAAATTACGCACACACAGAGCATACAAGAATCCTTGCCTCTGTGTGTACGCAATGTATTAAGGTAAGTAAACTTTATTTTTCAACACTACACATATTTGATTTACTGAAATCTAGATCATATGGTTTTGACCATACATTCGAGATTTCAGTAAGTCATTATGTGAATACCATATATATATATATATATAAATATATATACATATATATATATATATATATATATATACATATAAATATATATATATGAAATGTATACATATATATATATTTATATATCACTTACATATACATATCAATATATATCTATATACATATATGTATGTGTATATATATATATATATATATATATATATATCTATATATATCCATAGATATCCATATATATATGTATATATCTATATATGTATATATCTATATATATCTATATATGCATATATCTATATATCTACATATCTATATATGTATATATATCTATATATGTGTATATATATACATATATATAAATATATATATATATATATATATATATATATATATATATATATATATATGTGTGTGTGTATACACACACACACACACATATATATATATATATATATATATATATATATATATATATATATATATATATATATATATACCCATACTTGTAAACAGACACTGCTGTACATATACATGCACATATATGCACATATACTGCCCACCTTTCATGGTGTGAATATCAATTATGGAACAGTTGTGAGACATACAGTTATGTAATAATATTGCACAGTGTTGTGCAGAATGCATTTCGCTGTCCTCAGGCCGTTTAGCCGTAGCAGACCTCACTGGCTGTAACTCAGTCCCACAGCATTTAACCACCACATGACATATACCTACACTGCTTGCTGTTTTCAATGCCACACACTGCAACCTACATAGACATGTGCACATAGCAACCTTCAAATACATATATATGTCCAGCCTTCACTAACAGTTGCAGTATGTCCCTTGCCCTATGCACATCTGCATATACATATAGATACGGACTGCTACCACATAAGGAGTGTTCACAGAATGTAGATTACCCTTCAGACACATCATTCGGATGCTAGCAAATACATCTGTGTTACATACCTTACCTTTGTATTTCTCACCTCAGTCTGTTGTACCTGTTGATGTTTTTTGTTTTTGTTTAGGTTGGTGTCTTCCACTGCCTCTGTTTGTTTAATTTTTTGTTATGGTTGGTTGGTGTCTCCAACTGCCTCTGTTTGTTTTTTTGGGTTGGTCTCTCCAACTGCCTCTGTTTGTTGTTATTTATTGGGTTGGTCTCCAACTGCCTCTGTTTGTTTGTTTGTTTGTCTGTCTGTCTGTCTCTCTCACTCTCTCTCTCCAGTTGCTGCAATGATATTACTGCATGTGTGGACAGCAAGTACAGGCTGCTTTTGTAGGTATCTGCACATGTGCATGTGATGGCCTCTGCACCAATTGGTGCCCACCATTTAGTAACTGCATGCAGCCTGCTGTGTGGTAATTGCAGTTCTCACTGTGATTTCAGGACACTGCTATATAAAATGACAGGTTAGGTAGGTGTAGGCCTTTCAGTTTTGCAAGGTGGGGACCATGCTTGTTTGCTGTGGACACTGTTGTGTCAGTCAGAAGGTTGGTATATGTCTCATATCTGAAGCTGGGTTGTAGCCAGTGAAATGCATGTTGTACTGAAACCTGACTGTTGCTTCTTCCAGTACACTCTTCTCAGTGTGTAAGTTTACTCACACCTCCAAATGCTAAAACTGGATATATGGGAGTATGTACTTTCTTTTGGAATTAGGGAATTAACTGGCATACAACAGTAGTTATTGCAATATATTCCTATGGCTTTCCTATTTTCCCTTTACATTTAGTCCTTGTAATGCATGTAATATTTCTTTATTGCAATGTATTCCTATGGCTTTCCTATTTTCCCTTTACATTCAGTCCTTGTAATGCATGTCATATTTCTTTATTGCAATGTATTCCTATGGCTTTCCTATCTTCCCTTTACATGCACTCCATGTAATGCATGTTATATTTCTTTCAGCACCGAGTTATTGTGTATTTGCTGTGGCTTAGTGGTATGTCATGCAGACTGGTGAGTCCAAGGTGTGGGGTTTGAGACTGACAAGGGTATTTTATTTTGCTGCTGAGCAATACAAGAGCCTTGTCATACAGAGTGACAAAGGCACTTTTTTGCAGTTGTAAGCGAGTTGGCACGGGTTTGCGTGACACTTAACGATGCTAAGCGACACTTAGCTTAGCTTATTGTATTTTAGCAATACTGCTACATATTTCATGGTTGCATTTATATTTCTTTATCTACATATCTGGATGTTTTCACATGACATTTTCCCTTCTAATTGTACAGAACCCTGCATTTATTGAAGCACACTTACATTTCTGGGGAACATATTTGCATGGTACTCGTGTGCCAGATTTACTTATGCATGCCAGCCAGTAACTGACTGTTGAGGACTGTATATTTACTTCACAGCTACTAGCACTTCCATCACCCACTTTAGATGGGACTGCAGAACTCTGGGTTGCCAGCACTTTCTAACACATTACTATTTGTATAATGCAAGGGTACAACAACATTTCATACTAAGTGAAACAGACACACTCTGGGTTTTAGACCATTTTTAATGACATTACACACTTTTTCACAGGCTCACTCCTTTATTTGTTTTAACGGTATATATGGCAGGCATGTTCATGACATATTATACCTTTATTAATAGGTTAGCACACTCTTTTTTCAGGCTCACTCACATATTCTTTTATATGACAGTGCCTGCAGAGATATTATTCCAGACATTTGTTACCTTTCTTAATGGGTTACTACACTCTTTTTCTGCCTCTCTAATGTTTTTATCTGACAGTACATGCAGAGGACTTATTCAGTCCATTGTATGGCTGTATTATTGGACTACAACACCTTCTTTCATGCTCTCTCCCATATTTTATATAACAATACATGCAGAATAATCACCAACCTGCCTGGCGGCGCAGCCTTAGCAGCCTATCTTCATAGGCTTGCTGATTCGTAACATGGTCACCTGCAGCTGTAAAGTAAATGAAGGGATATTGAAACATTCCTATCCATTATACATACTCCATTTTAAATCCTTACATACTGCATTCCATGGCTAGATACTCAGTTGTGGGGCATCCCGCAACCCATGGGCCTCCTGTATCCACTGGTTCAGGCGGTCCTGCTTTCATCTCTTCAGGTCCGCATGGTGGTGACGGACCTGCTCACCAGTCCGGGGAACACCTGTGGCACTGGTGAGGTCACGAGCTAACCTGTTCCAAGCCTCTGCCTTGTACTCCGTCCCTTGGAACTGGCCCTGCAGGAGTCTTGCCTCGTGATGGTGGACTAAGAGCCAAACCATGTATTTGGACACCTTGGTGCCCCATCTCTCTCCAACACCAGACATTCTGACCGCAGATGTCAGCTACAATCAGTTATGGCATATATTCCCGCTTGTGGGGCTTAAATATGCCACATTTCCCACACTTTTTTGTGATTGGCCGTTTTGTAAAATTCTCAGCTGACTGCAGACCTGCTTAGTAATGGTTAAACTACCATTCCTAAGTTTATGTATGTTAATAGTGGCTGTTTCCCCTATGTTGTCATGGCTTAGTGGTTCTGTACTTTGGTTATGATGGAAAGGGTCCTGGTTTCAAACCTTGTCATTCTTTTATTTTACTACTGTCTAGACAGGCTAGGGGGTGTGGCTGTGTTTAAACAACTTATCTCTACGTTGCTCCCCTGTGCCCTATGGTGCCCTGGTTGGTGCGGCGAGCACGTTCGCGCAAACACATTGCACTGGGTAAAGCGTTTTTAAATGTTGGGCAACTCTATTGTGCTGCGTAAAGCACTATTACACTATGGGCAACTCTGTTTAGCTGGGTGAAGCACTATTAAACTATGGGCAACTCTGTTTAGCTGGATAAAGCTCTATTAAACTATGGGCACCTCTGTTTAGATGGGTATAGCACTATTAAACTATGGGCACCTGTGTTTAGCTGTGTAAAACATTGCTTAATGGCAGGCTATTATATATCTGGGTCTTTTAAAAATACATATTTTGTTTGCTGATACATTGGCCATGTCACTGATTTTAATAAAATTGTAATCATATTTGTCTGGTATTATTTCAAATACTGATTTAAAACATAAATAAGAAGGGGAGTGGTGGGACTCAAACCGTGAATGCCTTCTCTTTGTGCATACGCTCTACCATTATGCTATTGGCATTTGGATAAATTTGCATAAGTAGTTCTTATATGCTCTCCAATGTTACAATTGCTAACTGTGGTTAAACAATGGGCACACCCGCACAAACAAGCACAAATATTGGCAGCTATATCGTGGATTTAAAAAAAATAATAATTTTTTCCATTTTATAACTCTGACGGGGGTTTACAGTGTCAGGGAGTGTGGTGTTGCATACAAGTACATTTGAGTGGACTCGCTCTTGTCTGTTGACATTATGCTTTTTAAAACCTTGCAGGGGCTTGGACTTTTAGACTGCTCGGCAGTTGGACATGCCCCCTGCTTGCCTACTCAGTCTGTGTAAGAGTTACAGATGAGTCAGCATGCCCTCATGAATATTCATAGCACGCTGACATCATATTGTTCAACTGCAGCCTCCGAGTAACAGTAACAGTTTAGTACTCAGCTAACTGCCCTTGCGAGCCAGTTTAAGCCTAACCAATTATCCCTTGTGGGGCTCAAACCCTGCATCTTGCATTTGTAAGGGAAACACCTTAGCCATTAAGCCACCCTCCCAACATAGAACATATTAAGTCTTACACGGAGGCTTCGTGAATCTGGCCCAAGGACTATACAGAATATTATATGTGGATGTATAACACTTGCAAATGAAAATACATCAGCATGGTTTGTTTTCATCTATATGAATGCATGATTGTCTAGGTCATACAAGATAATTCAACAAAAATATTTCTTGTGTAAAATAAAAATACTTCTCCAGTCCTCTGTTTCAGTTGTTGGGAAATTCAAAGCATAATAAAGATGAGGATTTCTTACCTAGAGTACAACGCACACCTGGTGAAGTGTCATATACAGTGTATCTTCAAAGATGTAGTGATGCCCTGTGTGTATATGGGAAGGAGCTATGAGAGAGGCCAGGGATCTGAAATCCAAAACCAGTGGCAGATTATAAATATATAAATAGTTCCAGGATAGAAGAGTTAACACTCTGTTGGAAATAAGAGCTAATGCTCAAAAAATGTTCTATTCAATACTATTTTAGCTGGGTACTTTGTTGTATGAGGTCACAGAGTGGCTAGGTCAGGAAATGTTTCCATTCTCTGCTGTTGTGTGATCCAGGTTTGGGATATGTAATTATTGGGGGTGTGGGTGGGGGCCTGCAGATGGCCACATGGGGGTTCAGGTGGACATGTTTTAGTTTTTTTTTTTATCATTTTAGATTCTCTCTTAAATTATCACCTTTTTCATTCACTCTTTTGAGTGTTTGATATTTCATGTAGCTATCACATATATGTGTGTAAATAAATGTAGATTTGTGACATGATGTATCAGAAATACAAAATGCTCAAAATAATTTAAAAATTCAGTTTCTGAAGTTTGTATTTGAAATATATATTACATATACATATATATATATATATATATATATATATATATATATATATATATATATATTTTTTTTTTTTATATATATATTTTTATATATATATATATATATATATTTGTGTGTGTGTGTGTGTGTGTGTGCGTGTGTGTGTATGGATTCCTATTACAAGTACAAAAGTTCGCTACTTCGAACTTGTAATAGGAAGCCTCACTTCTACGAAAGTTCACTTTAATGAAAGTGAACTTTTGCGTAAGTGCACTTCACTGAAAACACCGCAGCACAGTGGAGGACAAAAATCAAGCTATGTCCTCCACTATGGTGCGATAGTCACGGACCTTAGGGTTAGGGCACGGGTTAAGGTAAGGGGATAGTTAGTAAAGCTATTCCCTTACCCTAACGCATGGGCCCTGTGGGCTGTTCCCTTACTGTGGCCTGTGCCCTGACCCTACGATCCGTGAGTACTGCACGGAAGTTCAGTACAACACCCATTCATTGTACTGAACTTTGCGTAAGTGCACTTTCTCTGCAGTGAGCATTCCATGCACTATTTCGAATTAGTGAAAATTCGATCTAGTGTATGGAACCCATATATATATATATATATATATATATATGCTGCAGGGGTTCTTGTCCCCTTGCAACAATAAAAAACATTTTTGTCTTGCCTATTTCTTTCCTTTTTAATTCTTTTAGATTCAGAGTATATTTTCAATGATTTATTACTCGAACTTTTGACAGTTGAAGCACTTTATATTATATGTATGTGTGTGTGTCTATGTGTCTGTGTGTGTGTGTGTGTGTGTGTGTGTGTGTGTGTGTGTGTGTGTGTGTGTGTGTGTGTGTGTGTGTGTGTGTGTGTGTGTGTGTGTGTGTGTGTGTGTCTGATAATCCTCTGCTGGGCCAGTAATCAAGGAGCCTGAATCCTCATTACTGACACTGGAGACGGACATGTACCTGGAATACAAATGGATGCACTCAGTATTTCCAGATGTAGGCCTCTCTGCATCAAGTGCAATTTCCCTTAAGATCACAAAGGACACACACTCAGCCTGGGGTCTGGTTGTTTCTATTTGCTTCTCCCCAGGTCCCCAGTAAGGATCCCCTCTGGCATTGTGAAACCAGTGATTTGTGTCCCTGCCTGAAGTGGTTGACACACACACTCTTTGAGATTTGTTTTTTCACACACACACACACACACACACACACACACACACACACACACACACACACGCCTGAGAAATGCTGGCACAGATTTACCTGCTGTGACCTCTTTTGCCCAGAGTCTAAGGTAGTTATCACTGCCACCAGATACTCCACAATCAGCTACTCTAAGGCCCTTAACAAAGGATGTCCAATTATACTGTGTAATGTTAATATTAATACAACTGGTAATGCTAACCAAACAGCAATGGTTTCAGGAGTGGCCAGAGTTATCAGTGAATAAATATATGCAAATACACTTAAAGCTTAAATATTTTCTAAAAAGGACCAGCCACAATGAAAATATAAATATGTATATTAATAAATAATAAAAGAACAAGAAAATAATAAATATATATTTACAGTAAACCACAGAGTTCAAATAACAGGAAATATTGAAAATAGCATTGATGGACAGACTCGTACAAATAAATAAAAACACTTTCTAAACTAGGCTTCACTATATTCCTGACCATATCTAAGAGAATTACTATTCCCTAATATCTTACTTGATAGAGGAAGGCACAATGAAATATTTCAGCAATCTTTCCTGTCAGGTTCTAGAAAACGAAATACTCAATTCTCAGAGATTACTCCATATAAAATAAAATATCCAAGATAGCTTGCAGAATGACCTCATCTGGTCACCTGACTCTAGGTCCTCAAAGTATATCCCTTTGAAGCTGAGAAAGGAATTTAGCATATATGGCTATAATACACATCTAAATGTTTATGGTAGTACCTGGAGTTTCCCTTTCTTTTTACTGAGCTAATGAATAAAGGCTTTCTCCAGCCCCATCACCTCTGGTCCTATTCAGCACTGTGTGGTGGCATTGTAATGGTTTACCAGCTTATATGCATTTCCCTTATTTTTCTTAAAGTAAGCTAGCTGGTTAACTTCTGCTGTCCCAAAATCCTCTAATAAAACATATACATTTAATTCAGTTCCAGTAATACATGCATATTTCTTTTCATTCCAGCAGGATGCACAGTTGATATATTTTAACATAATAACAGCAAAACAACCAGCAAATCAGCCACTGAACTCAAAACTTGTCGAAAAATAGGTTTACTACCAAAAGTAGGTTAAAAACATCCATAATTTAGCGCTTTGGTCGGTAACACTGCGACATCAGAAGAACTCTGATTGTACTGCTTGTGGAAACCATTTTAAAACTTAAATGCAGGAGACATACCTCCCATGTAAACCAATCACAACTTGTTGTAGCTGAAATCCTTGTAAAACAGCAAAAATAAAGTAACAATACTAAAAATAAGTCAAAACTTTTAAAACCTAAACCAAAACAAATAAATACAAACTAGAAAAAAATTAACTAAACAGAAATGTTTGATGAAACACAAACTCATATTCTGCTGGCTCTCATTTTTAGTTCAGTGCTGATAGAAGTACTGTCATTTAAACCGGGAAAGTTGGTAGCATCCAGGTTAAGCTGCCATGACATTTCCCAGTGAAGCATTTGTTCTGCCAGTCCCCTATATAAGGGGAATTTTGTATTTGCTCAAGAACTAGAAATGTAAACTTGGTGAATTTGTCACAAACAATGGAATCCCTGGCGAGTGCACTTTTAATTTCCTTACGTTGAATACTGTAAACATGTTGATAGATACGCTTATTTAAAGCATTCTTAGTTTTTCCCAAAGAGAAAGTGGGACAATATGCATATATAACCAGGTATATAAGGCTTTGAGAAAAGCAATTGTAACAAGTGTTTATGGAAGGGCACTGATGACAATGCCCACATTTCCTGGTAGACAAAAATCTGTTATGATGATCAAAAGGTTTCTCAAGAAGGGATTTTATGTTAGATTTATTTTTGTAGGTAAAACATGGTAGTGTAGAAACAAAAACTCTTTGATGCTTTCATCACATTGTACCATGAAGGAGTTCTTTAGCAAAATATTTTCAATGTCCTTGACATCCAAAGTGTAATGCAGGGTCATATAAGTTTGGCCATTAAAACCCGTTTGATTGTCTTTCTAGCTGAGCTGATTCAGTCCTTTCTTGATGATGGGGGCATATTTAGTGTTTCTCTCTGCCCATATCTCATCTCTGATTGAATCCAGAAGTGGTGGGGGTACCCATGGTTCAAAAACATGGATCTTAGAATGTCAAATTGTTCAAGACACACTACGTCATCAGAGATTAACCAAGAGGTTCTGATAAATTGACTTTTTAACACTACTACCTCCTATCTGTGTTTAGTAAAGCTGAAAAGCAGTTCAAGCTTTAGACCAAGATGTTTATGTTCTATCTCAATGGAAATGCAATTTCCTTTTTTAAGCCTTTAAATAGTATGTTAGGCAGAGATGGAAGTTTCTTTACAACTGAGAACAGCATGATACAGGTTTTAGTATAATTAAATAAAAGTCTGTCTGATAAACAGAGAGGACAATAAAGGGACTAAAACAGAGTCTTGATGAATGCCAGTACTGAGTGTGGCCTCACTTGAAAATGTTAAGTGTTAGATAACATTTAGATGGTTCTACATTTCAGATAATTTAGGAACTAAGTTGCTACATTATCTCCAAATCTTAGCTTTTTTCTAACTTTTTGTAAAAGCATGCTATAGTAAACTGTCAAAAATGCCCTGGCAAGATCTTTAAAACCTCCATCAGAAGAAGTCCATCATTTATGTAAGTGTAAATATCATCTGTGCAAAAAATAAGGTTGTCATGGTACTGAAACCATGCAGCTGATTGCAGAACTGACCATAGTTGTTAATGTGATGAAAAGGAATCCAACTAAGTAACTGCAACCCAGAAGTAAAGTCAGCAACACGCATCCACCAAGGCTCGGACACCAAAAATATTGTTTCTTCTTCAGTTTATTGAACACAAAACACAAACAGTACACCAAAGTGCAAGTGCAGCAGTCAGTCTAGGTTAAGCGCTTTCGTCTGTAATAAAACAGACTTCCTCAGAACCATGTTTAGAACCAAAAGAATCCTATTTACAGGAATTTTGGTGCCAATATTCACAAAGCATTTAATTACATTTTAAAGAGCAATGCTCCTTGTCAGATCGACTGCATGTATACACACTTGTTTACATTATTTTCTGTGTATCTAGTGGTTAACAGTAACATTGTACAAACATCAAAGGACATCACATTATTACTAATTAGGGTCTAAAAACCTTCTGAAAACAAAATATGGAACCAACAATGTGCAAGAATGTTTGATGTACACACCCTTAAGTCATCTACTAAAAGACTACAAAATCTTATGCCTTAGTGAAATAAAATAACATGACATGAATGTATATGTTAAAGTATATAAAAATATGTAAAAATATATAAAAATGTATAAAAATGTATAAAAATGTGTAAATGTATAAATATATAAATATATAAATATAAATATAAATATATGAATATTTAAAATGCTCTTTCTTCACTAAAGGTAAAGATGGAAATCTACCATCAAGTAACGTTGTACAAGGTAGGGAAAGGATATAAGAGTATAGATAAATGTAAAAGACATACAAAAACCTACAAAATCTAAATTTATGTAAAGATCTATGGTCTAAAGTGGATAAAGTGTAAGGTGTGTAAAAATGATCAAGTGTGAAAGTGTACGAACCCATAAAGGGGTTATGTGGAAGCAATCTGAGACGTGGTACATCGAAAAGATGTAGTGTAATGGTTATCATACTGGTCAGGGAAACCCTCAAGAGTCCAACTGCAAAAAGGGTTTTACACTTATAAAGTCATTTAACCCAGGGCTTGATGTTGCGTCACATAATATCTGCCATCTACTTTCTAATGCTGATAACCTTACTTTCCAATTACCTCCACTGGTCCCCATTTCAACTTGGTCTATAATGGCAAACCGAAAGCTATGAGTGGATCCTTTGTCGTAAATGTGTCTACTCAATGCATTATTTTTATCTTGCCTTTTAATCTTATATAAATGCTCGTATATCCTAGTTTTAAACTTCCTTTCAGTCTTACCAATATAGTAAGCCGAACAGGATGTACATGTGGCAAGATAAACTACCCTCTGTGAATTGCAGTTCCCCATAGAACACTTAATATGCGTCTTGGTAACATTGTTTAGTCTAATAGTTTTGTTAGTGTTTATGTAATTACATTGGTTACATGAACCACATTTGGAAGTGCCTCTAAAGGGTATTTTGTTTGCACTTCCCTGTTCAAATAGGTGCTTCAAATTGTGTGATGTTTTGTACACTATTTTGTGGCGGTTGCCCACACATCTGCCCTCATTCTCTGTTAACATGAGAATGTCCCAATACTTGTTTAAAACTTCCTTAACTATATTAGAGTAAGGGTTGACCCTAATCACACACACGTGTTTGTCACATGACTCTTCCGTTCTACTTGTCTTAATAAAAGAAACACCTAATAGGGGTAAGAATTTTTTGCCCCACTCTCTTTTGACATACTCAGTGATGTTGTCTAGCATGTCCTTCGGATAACCTCGATTCACAAACATTTCATAAATCTCCGCCAATTCTATTTCCATAACTTCCCTATTTGAAGACATACGAGCAGCGCGGATGCACTGCCCTTTAAATACATTACTAAATATATGAGGTGGATGGTTGCTTTCATAATTTAAGTAGTCATTAGAAAAAGTTTTCTTTCTATATATTTTAGATGTAAAATTGGTCCCATTGTTACAAATGTAAGTGTCCAAATAGGGAATACCTTCTTTGTCAATACAGTGTGTGAATTTTAAAAATTCGGTAGTGTTGTTTATGTAATCCATAAATTTGGTAATCTCCTCTATTGAGCCATTCCACAATATAAAGAAGTCATCTAAAAATCTAGTATACAACGCAATTTTGTTGAAAAATTCACTATTGAAAATATACTCTGTCTCCCATTCCAGCATAACCATATTGGCATAAATCGGGGCACAAGACGCGCCCATGGCTACGCCCTTGGTTTGCCTAAAAAGTTCTCCTTGAAATTGTAAATAATTGTGGTCGAGGACTAACCCCATCATATCGACAGTTAAATTGATCCTATCACAACTTAATGTAGAAAATTTGCATAAGCTGTTGTAAAAATATTCAAGACCTATATCTCTAGGTATACTAGAAAAAAGATCTATTACGTCGATAGTGAGAAAAATTAAATCCTTTCTCTATAAATCAAATCAAAAGAGTTCATTCAGTATATAAATGACACCACAAGTTTCCTGTCTTTCACAGGGAAATGGTCACTACACGAAATTGAATTTTTGGACGTCATACTACTGAAAGAAGGCAACACTATGCAAACACAGTTATTCAGAAAAGAATGTAGAAGAAATTCTTTGCTACATCGCACTAGTATGCATCCCCCACATATCTATCGCAATATAGTAAAGGGTCAAGCACTTAGGGTCTCTAGACTCACCACAGATGAGACTAGGTTTCAGGGAACCATAGAGACCTTATCTAATGAATTCAAAGAGAGAGGGTATACATCAGAAGAAAGAAGGAGTTTGCATCAGGAAGAGGTTGTAGATAGGAGAGTAAGTGGAAAACCCTACGTATACAGAGGCAGACAGATAGATCATCAGAGTGAAAGAAGAGCCTTGTTCAGGCCACAACAGCCAGTAATACCGTATACAAATAATAATAAGAAGATCAGGGAGATCTTCCACAGAAATTGGAATATTCTCACAATAGATGATGATATACAGCGACTTGTGGGTGATAAACCTAGATTTACTTACAAAAATACAAAATCACTCAAACGACTATTATGTTATGAGAGAAATAATAAATTGGTGTTAACATCTGATAGAAAAGGGACCTATGCTTGTAGGACATGTAACCAGTGCAGTTACATGTCTAATAGCAATAGTTTTGTCCATCCTGACAGTGTAAGAGCATATAATTTTTCAATTTATGCAGACTGCAAGTCACGGGATTTAATATACCTAGCGGTCTGCACAAAATGTAGTAATTTTTATGTAGGAAAGACAAATAGGACCCTTTGAGAAAGAGTTAGAGAACATGTCTATGATATAAACAGGGAAGATGACAGCAATGCCCTAGCTAGACATGTTATAAATGAAGGGAGTACACATGGTTTTAAATTTACTGTGATTGAGTTTGTATATAAGAACATTAGGCTGGCTGATCATAAAAACTACACTGAACAAAGAGAGACTAGGTGGCTCATGAGGCTACAAGCAGATAGACTACCTGGTTTGAATGACAGGGTGTCCATGAAACTGTTCTTGATAGCAAGGGACAACAAGCATTAACATAGTTTATAAGTCATTAGTCTAGATTTTTTTGGAATGGCTCACAAATCTATTAATAAACAAAATATATATTTGATATATTTTATATTTTTATAGTATACATTTATACATAAGCACATGCTTTTTTAAATAGTGGAACATATAGTTTGAGATGTGTTGTATATATGTTTTTAAGCTGCATGAGGCTGAAGTATCTATTATAAATGAAATATTTGTTTTTAATATAAAGAATCACAGAGATTTTGAACATGAATTTCAGCCAGCAATTTTTTAGTTAATTTTTTAATCAATTAAGCACTGATGTCATCAAGTATGAACAATAATAATTGGCTGATGAAGTAACAGCAAAGGTATTTAAATGTAGAAATGGCTTAGCTTTTTTAACAGTCTGATGAAGCATTCAAGAGAATGTGAAAGCGCTTACTGGATGTTTTATTGTTTTTGTTCTTTAGTTCAGTGTGTTTAATAAAAGGTTAATCTTCTTATTGTGTTGTGCCTCAAGAAAAGGTTATTTGGATTTTGAAACTACATTTTGCTCGAGGCACTTTACCCTTTGTGGTTGATTCATTTTGTTACGCAAGGATAATAATGAATTAGTCTCAAAAAAACTACAATAATATATATCATCAATACAATTAAAATCTCTGTGGAAAAGTGGAACAAAATAATAATAACATTTGAAGATAGACTACAGTTAATAAAAATGGTTTTACTACCCAAGATTCTATATATAGCTTTAGCAATACAACTGTTACCGGAAAGGAATATACTCAAAGAAATAAACTCATGCCTAATAAAATGTTTATGGTTTCCCAAAAAAAACAGAATAGCTTTAATACATCATATCAGACCATGGAAACAGGGAGGATTAAATTTTCCTGATATAGAAACATATATAAAAGCATCAATATCTAAAATAATCTCAGAATGGATAAATCCAAATTATTCTGCAAATTGGAAAGAATTACTAACTATAATATTAATAAATGAATTTTAGTTACAAAAAAAATTCAAATAGATAAAAACAATTTGCCATGGCACATATTATGTATTAGTATACAATATAACATAATTAAGCCCGCTAACACTTGTATGATTAATTATTACATTGACTCATTTAGAAAAATTATTAATGCAAATATAGATTTAAAAATCTGGTTTGATGTTTTAACACCATTCATATTTACAAAGAGCTATCCACATAAAATATACAGAGAAATTATTAATTCCTGGGAACAGAAAGGATTTGCTTGTTGGTTTCAATGTATCAAAGAACTAAAAGTTCTGGATATGGAAACAACAGAAACAACATACAAATTCTACAAGATTGGCTAACTATGCAAAGCATTCTGATGTATTCACAAGATTTCTGCAGAATAATTAGTAATTCTTCATTTAAAGAAATACCTAAAGTTACAAAATACCTATATAAAATCATATATAATGATTATGACATGGGAAATCGTATTTCGAAATTTTACAAGATATTCATAAATTATAAAACAACACCCAAATCCTCATATTGGAATTGTATAACAAAAGGACACTCATTACAGCTAACTGAAGAAATTAAATCAAATATTTTAATATCAATAAAACATACATCCTTTACACAATACTGGAAAGTTTTTAATTGGAAATACTTGCACAGAGGATTCTTAACTCCAGATAGAATTATTAAAATTAATTCTTCCACAAAGGGAACATGTTGGAGGTGTGAGCAAATACACAATGCAGATTGGAATCACATTTTTTTCGACTGTGTTAAAATGAAGCCATTTTAGAATGGTATTAAACATGTTTTGCAAGCTTTATTTAATGAATTGTTTAACTTATCTAAAGCTCGTATTATTAAATGCATATAAAGGTCCTCATCTAAATGAGTCAAATATGTATCTAGCTTGGACAATACTTGCAATCTCAAGGAAGTGTATAACAGGAGGATGGAATACAAACACAACACTGACTTTGGAAGACTTCTACAGCCTACTGAAGACCACAGCATTCTTGGAAATTAAAATTAAAGAATTAAGGATTCATCCTAAGCCATTTATTAACAATCCATGGAAAAAAGTCTTATTAACTGGCACTTTACAATAACTGAACAGGTACACTCTGATAACTGGATTGTTATACCTATAAAGTAATTGTATATAGTGAGCTCTATTATAGCGTCAGGCTGATGTAAATAGTGTACATAGTTATTTAAGATGTCATATACAAATATTATGGAATTTATTCAACTGTATTTGAAAAAAAAAATAATTTGAGTAAATAAAAAGAAAATCCATGCTAATGCAAAACCTGTTATTCTATCAACTTTCTATGCTTGTAAGAGCAGTATTTTAAATTGTCTCTATTTATGTGCCTTTATCCCCCCATTATTTATGGCTTTCTCCAGATTTCTTGATCTAAGAGGTTGAAATGTATGTGTTTGATGTTTAGTATCATGGACAAGTCTAGTACGGAGTTGTGCTGTGACATGGTCTCCTATGTGTCTTGTTAATGCACGACTTCTGTCATTAAAAGCATGTTTTAGTGTAAGTGCTTGAACTTGATCTTTAAAATATTTGGAGGGGTCATAAACATTTGGTAAATTTCATTTGTTGTCAAGTAACTGATTAAAACTTGTAACAGCTACATTAATATTGTTCACATAAACTGGATGGGGTTTTAATTTTGTTTAAAAGAATTAATGGAGAGACAACAGTATTGCTTATAATTTGGATGTTCCTCTTAAAATAGCAATTACAAATTACATTTTTAAAATACCTAGTGTAGCAGCATGTATCAGAAAACTCTAACACAGTATATATCAGAAAACTCTCCAGCAGCATATATCAGAAAACCTTTCCAGAAGCAAATATCAGAAATCAGAAAAACTCTCCAGCAGCATATATCAGAAAAACTGTCCAGTAGCATATATCAGAAACATGACCTCTCCTTACGTACAAGTATGCCAGAGAAAAGCTGTGCCTGAAACACTCTCCTTAAGAGTGAGCTGTACCTTGGACAACAACAAAGGTAGGCA